>NC_082727.1:47291781-47294281 GCF_030144855.1 Hypanus sabinus
GACACCACCGGCTTTTTGATTAGGGATTTTATACATGAAGAAATTTTCATTATCTTAGTTCCCCTTGTTCTCTTAGGATTGGTTCGAATCCTGACCTGCAGCTGTGTCTCTGAGTGTCAGGATAAATGCTCTTGTATTAAAGTGCGACCTACACAGTTTCCTCTGTTACACAAGCAATTAATGGGGGGTTTTACTCATGGGAAAGGTAGACTCTTCATAACAATAAACCTCGAATGTACACAGGCTGATTTTACTCATTTTTCTTACCACTCTCAAAGAAATTCCTAAAATAGCTCCCTCTGAGACTCGTGCCCTTTATTTATTTTACACTGTATTTAAATCATCTGCATTATATCAAATATACCATAGCATCTGGCATGAAAGTTGGAGCATCACTTTAAATATTTCTTGTAATTTAAAAATAAGTTTTAAAATCATGAATTACATTTGCCAGAATTCAAAATGCATTATAGAATCTGATAGCATTAAACAAGTCCATTCAGCCCGTTCAATCTGTACATCTCCCTTGTTCCACTCCCTTGCTTTGAATGGGTGTCAGTCTATTTTAATATTACATGCAAGCCAGTAAGAAAATTTTCATTTGACTGTGGTAAGTAAGATTTAAGCCCATGATATCGTGGAAAAAACAAGATTAAAACAAAGCCTTTCAGCCCATCAGTCCTTTGTCTTTCATAAGCATACCTAATACCCAGAGGGAAAAATTCTGAAAAATATACCCTGATTCCCATAGGTAATTAAGGAAAATGTTGCTCTGAGAAACAAAAGGTGGTGACTGGGTGGAGCAATGGTTCAATTTCTGTGCTTGAGTTTGGCCCAGGTGGACAGGATAAAAGTTTAATCTAGTTTCTGGCTATAAGTGTCATAGAGGAAATCAATTTGAGTGACGCATTTTGTTCCCCATAGAAATGTATCAGCAAATTAACTAAATTGATGATCCCACCCATTAGGAATGGTTGTTGACGCTATACACAGTAGGTTTCAAAAGTTGAAGCTGCCTTACCTTCACTTTATTTGCTGCATTTTACCTGACTCTAGGGTGTTTGGTGTTGATACAGGACTCCAAAAGTATGGAAGCTGTTTCGTTGGCACTTTAAATGATCCATTTAATTCTGTCGCAAGCTGTACTAAATTATTATTTGCCCAACGCTCCTTCTCATTCGATGGGAATGATGGCTCATGCTGACGGACAGCTCAACAATCACTGATTGCTGCCCCTAACCCCATAAGGTGGTTGGTTTCTACGTGTAAGCCCAGAGTGCGTGTTTAACAGTTCACTTAATCGAGGCCAGGCTGGATACTGTTCTACACATGCTTTCTTATCCACCAGGTAATAACAGATAATAATCAGGAGTGAAATTTGTAAAGCAGAGTATGCAACTGCTTCACTGGCTGGGAGCATAAACCAATGAAAGATCTCTTATTTATTAATTTATCGAGATACAGCGAGGAATAGGCCCTTCGAGCCCTTTGAGCTGTGCTGCCCAGCAATCCCCCGACTGAATCCGAGCCCAATCACTGAACAATTTACTGTGGCCATTTAACCTACCAAACAGTTCATCTTTGGACTGTGGCAGGAAACCACAGACCCTGGAGGAAACCCAACAGTCATGGGAAGAACGTACAAACTCCTTACACCGGAATTAAACCAGGGTTGCAGGTGTACTGTAGAGCATTCTGCTAATCATTACACTGCCCTTTTACAAAACGATTACATTCCATGCCTGAAAAGGAGTTGCAGAGTTTGATCACTACATAACACCTTTTTGCTAAGGATCTTCTTCGCAGTCACGGAAGTAAATTTATGCTTGCACATCGGCAGCTGTCAATTGCAACAACTTGCTAATTGAAATAAACATTCTCTCACTTAATCTCAATTGGCCCATATGCTTTTTCTTCACCATTTTTCTCTCTCTCTCTCTCTCTCTCTCTCTCTCTTCTGAAGGCAGTGATTCATGTTCAGGTGCAGGTCCATGGGGGTTGGCAGCCCTTCAGCTATTCACTGAAGGTGCCATGCCTCATTTATAAACCAAAATTGTTAGTGGTGGCAGCCTTTTGACCATCAATTCTGCCCAATTCTGTCCTCCAAGGCTTGTTGGGCTGTGATTAAGAATGAGAATATTCCCTCGCTAGGATCACCAGGTCCAAAGCAAGGGCTCTTACTACCTCAGCAAAGATTCCCCAAATCAGCAATAGATGCAATGAGTTAGCTTTGTAGTCCTGTTGAATGCTCTCGGCCCAAATCTTCGACTGTTTATTCCCATTCATAGATGCTGCCTGACCTGCTGAGCTCCTCCAGCACATTATGTGTATTGCTCCGGATCTCCAGCATCTGCGGTACCTCTTGTGCCTTCATAGTCTGTGTTGCTTGACACATCTTTAGATTGTATAGATTTTCGTTAAGCCTAATTTGACTGTTGTTAGATCCAAAATAGTCATTTAATTTAAATGCTATCTTAACTTTTAGGTTACTTTTATTCCT
>NC_082727.1:47301781-47329281 GCF_030144855.1 Hypanus sabinus
GCATTTTATTTTAAAATGTATATTATTTCCTTATAATATAGAAATAGGTGAGTCAGCCTATCAAGTTTAGCTCAGCTTGCAGAGCAATGCCACCCCTACTAATCTTCCTTGCAGTCTCTTCAATAAACCCTGCTCCATACTCTATCACTCAATTTACAGTGGCCAGTAAACAGTAACCCACACGTCTTTCAGATATGATGAAAACTGGTGCACCTGGAGGAAATTCACATAGTTGTAGGAAGAACTTGCAAACTCCACTTAGAGAGCACTGGAGGTCCGAATTAAACCTAGGTCATTGGATCTATAAGGCAGCAACTCCACTAGATGTGCCACTGTACTACATCTTAATATATTTTTTATAGTTTAAGTATTTTATTTTTTAAATGTAACTGAATGTCAAAAATACTTAGTTTTTAATTAGTTTGATCAGTGACTAAGCCAGGGGGTTCAGCTTAGCCAGCTGTCAAAGTTTTCTGTTCTTCCTCAGATAGAGGTTGGCTGATGCACATGGCCCTCCCCTATACCTACAAGGATTCGGCTAGTCAGGGATCATGTTGGCATAAGGAAATTCACTGAGGGTAGGTCCAGAATCAGTAATGAGTGTATGGCTTGCCACTGAGGAAATTATGGGCATTGTTATCAAATTTGGTAGGATTATTAAACTTAACTGTAGTTTGAAATTCGGATGACAAAATATTAAGCATGGAGAGTTAGAGTGATAGAACACTACAGCATAGAAAAAGGCCCTTTGGCCATTTAGTCCATGCCTTAATCTGCCTAGTCCCATGCAGACTGCCCGTACCCATCCCATCCAAGTACCTATCCAAATGACTCTTAAATATTGAAATCAACCCTGCATCCATCACTTGAGCTGGCAGCTCGTTCCACACTCACACCACCCTCTGAGTGAAGAACTATCCCCTCATGTTCCCCTTAAACATTTCACCTTTCACCCTTAACCCATGACCTCTAGCTGAAATGTAGTTGGAAAAAATATTGTATCATGTAATTAAGTGTGGTTCACTTTCAGATTAGTAGATGTATGTGATAGGATATATTCAAATGTACCATTGGACAAATTTGTATTATTTTGAAAGCACTTTTGTGAATTTTGACTTGGCATATATCTGTTTTGTTATGTTATCCAGTTGAATATTATTCCAGTCTAATCTTTATTAGTTTTGCTCCCTTTGGTCTTTCCCCATTATTTCCATACTTTTGTCATTTGTGGCCTTGCAGTTCCTATCCCTGTGTCATCTTCTTTCAGATGGGTAACAATCCATTCTACTGAACAAGTTTGTTGCTTCATGTTCCATGCTTGGACTTGGACGTGAGTTTGGCTAAAATTTTGTTGTATTGAGAGACTGCTATAATCTCAGTGCTGTTTTCTTTCGGATGAGATACTGAGCTGAAGCCCAGTTTGGTGATTCAGGTGGATGTTTAAGTTTTAAAAAGCACCAGGAATTCCAATATCTTGCTTCTTCTTCAATCAACTTCATCAAATCTCTCAAAGCATAAAAAAACTATTTCCCTTGATAGATGCTGTCCGTACTCCCGAGTTCCTCCAGCTACTGTGTGTTTCTGTAGATGCTGAAAATCCGAAGTAAAAACCAACAATGCAGATCAGTCATGACTGGAACTGTAACCTTTGTTTTTCTATCCAGAGATGCTGATTGACCAAGTGAGTCTTTTCAGCATTGTGTGTTAATGTCATCATTCTTATTGGTGGAAATTTTGGGACCTCACTATGTGACATTTCTTGGTCATATGGTGCTTTGTTGTATTCCAAATACCTGTGCTGAGATATTATATAAATTGAAGTGTATCTAATCACCCTCTGGCATTGGCCAGCAAATCCGATGGAAATCATTGCCTCTATCAGAGCACTTGCAACTTCAGTTTTTGCTCAACTAGCTTCAGAGTGGGACAATTAACCAGAGCCCAGCTCACCTCAGAAATTATGCAATTTTATGCAGTAGCAGAACTAAGATCCGGTCATTCTACTGTGAATGCCTGCAAGAAAATGAATCTCAGGGCAGTATATGGTGACATGTAAGTACTTTGATAATAAATTTACTTTGAACTTTGATGCTCAAATGTCAAATGGATCTGGAACACATATGGCTTGTCTGTTTAGGAAATCTGTAACTCACCCTCATAGCGTTCAGAGTCTTCACAACTATTAAATAATAGGTAAAGATCTTATCCACTGATAAAGGATTAAAATTGCACTTCTAGTTGATCCGATATTATCCCACAGTTCTTGTTTTCCAGTCTGTTTTCTAGAAATGCATTACTTGTCGTCTGATGAGTAACCTCCCGATAATTCAGTATTTGCTTGTTTGAATCTTGTACCTTCATATTGTTATAGTAGAATACTGCGTTTCACATTTACCTTTCATATGCGTAGATGTTAATTGCGTCTTTATGGGGTTGAAAAAGCCGAGGGTTCTTTGGTGTTTCCTTTAAATTCTGATGTCAATGATCAGTCTTCCCCGCTCTGCCTGTAGGATTTGAATGTACCCTTTGTGAAATGGGACTTGACTAGAGCATTATACAGTTTAATCAGTAGTTTCTTTGACTTGGACTTTCCTATGCCATACATGTTCAGTGTTATATTTACTTAGCTAATTGCTGCTGCACACTGATTTGACACTTTGAGCACCAAGTCTGCAATTATCTTTAAGTAATTTTTAACTTTATCCTTAGTCACCTTGACAAAGTTAATGGATAAAACTTGACCACTCCTAATTTGGTACA
The DNA here is from genome assembly GCF_030144855.1 of Hypanus sabinus. Classification (NCBI taxonomy): domain Eukaryota; kingdom Metazoa; phylum Chordata; class Chondrichthyes; order Myliobatiformes; family Dasyatidae; genus Hypanus; species Hypanus sabinus. The sequence continues at coordinate 47,304,542 of NC_082727.1, forward strand.
ATCTACAAATTTGTCCAGTTTCCATAAAGTTTCTGAAAGATTACTTTAACTTTGGGACACTGTGAGTCTCAACACCAATTGTTGGGCCCTCCATTCAAAACCTCTCAGCATCCTGAAATTACTGCCCAATGGTTAAACATGCACTGCTTACCACTGTCAGTAAATTTTATATCTGTTCTCATTGTCTTTACCTTATGTAACCGACTACCATACGCAATATTGTAAGAAGGATCACATAAAGTATATGTAGAGCCTTCTGAATTCTGTTTGAACTATTGTGTCCTCAAAAGGTATCAAGACAGTCAGACAGGGATTTTCCTTCCCAAATCTGTATTGCTTTTAATTTTATATTCTACTTGGAAGGCTATTCCAGGTGTAAATTATTTTGTGTGCAGTACATCCAGTTTAATCTTCCCTTTTCTTTCTCAGTTCTGAAGAAGGGTCTCATCCAGAAACATCAACTGTTTATTCTTTTCCATAGATGCTATCTGACCTGCTGAGTTCCTCCAGCATTTTGTGTCTGTTGCTTTGGATTTCCAGCATCTACAGACTTTCTCATGTTTGTGATCTAGTTTAAATTCACCTTTCTGCATTTTGCAAATTCCACAATGAACTCAAGACAAGGGCACACAATCTGGAAAGACTTTCTAGTGGTGTATTAACAGAGGAGTCATGGCTTCAAATAAATTGGTAAATAAACTCTTCACTTGGCTGCCAGTTGGAATTATGGTATTAGCTGAGCAGATCTTTTGGTATCCTGGCAAACCACCTCTCTTCACCATCAAAACTCTTCATGTAGTCTGTCATTCGTTATCTGCTTTGGGGATCTATTGTGGAGCACTTGGTTACTTCATTTATCTATATAACTACAGTGACTGCATTTCAAAAAAAACCAGCTGGTTGTGAATTGATTTTTGTTTGCCAAGTTGTTTCTTCTTTGAAGGATAGGAATCTAGGTAGGCATGGTAGCATAGTGATTAGCATTACACTTTACAGTGCCAGCATTCAGTGATTTGGGTTCAATTTCCACCACTGTCTGTAAGCAGTTTGTACTTTCTCCCTGTGATCATATGGGATGCTTTGGTTTCCAAAGACCCTACAGGTTAGGGTAATGCTTTTTAAAAAAATTTATTGAGATACAGCTTGGAATAGACCCTTCGAGCTACACCGCCCAGCAACCCCCCCCCCCTCGCTTAATCCTACGCTAATCATAGGACAATTTACAATGACCAATTAACCTACCAACTAGGACGACTTTAGATGGTGGGAGGAAACCCATGCAGTCATGGGGGGAACATACAGACTTCTTACAGGCATCGGTGGGAATTGAACCCTGGGTTACTGGTACTGTATTCACCACACTGCCATGCTATGTTGGCAAAGAAGCATGGTGACACTTGCAAATTGCCTCAGACCATGTGGGTCATTGATGCAAACAATGCGTTTCACTCCATGTTTTGATTTTCCAATGTACCTGTGGCAAATGAATCTTTAATTTGTATGCAGGTTCTTGCTGAAAATGTTTGCACTTGCCTCTTCAGTAGCATTTGCTATTGTATGCATGTATAAAATCTCTTCACTGATACTCCATTTTATCCTCATAATTATCTGATGAACGGGTATATCGTGTATTTCTTGCTTGCATTGTCTCCTTGAATATCTCCCTTTACCACCTACTGAGAAAGTAAACTCTCGACTACCAATACTATCAGGTCGCTGATTTTATGGCATCTTTACACAGCTGTTGCTAAATTCCAATTACCAGAAATGTCAGCTATTGGAACTAATTCTTTATCTACTAGGTGTTCATATGATCAGGACCCCAGAATGTCTTTTTTCACTCTCTGCTCTTGCCTAATATGGGCACCGACAGAAAAAAAATCTAAATACTGAAAACTTTTGACTTTTTTTCCCTCAATTACTAGTGCTATGAAGCACAAATAGTTTATACATCAAGCCAGCTGCATTTCTAAAGAGCTAATCTATTTCTCCTTTGACCAGAGGGAAAGAAATCATTATTACATGATTAGTGGCTTTAGATAGGCAAAAAGCAGCACTAGCAAGGAAGGCAGTGAGGATGAGTTGTATTAATTACCTAACACTTGCTGGCAAGATAATTTTATCAGCGATTTGGCCACTGGAAAGTTGCAGCTTTTGATAAAAGCTGATAAGTCCTTAGTTACATCAAAACATTGGGGAGAGGGGCAGTGTCAAATGAAATGCATCTCATCAGCTTTTCAGTGACAAACCAAATTCATTCTTCATGTAATTGATAACGGACTCAGCCAATTATTTCACACATTACAATACACAGAGGTCCCTTTTACAGGTTTTGTGCTGCTGTAATTAGCTATGCTAATATCTCCTTTATTGGCCCTAATATTGCTCAACACCTTTTGCCATCCTGAAACCCACCAGAGCCTCATGGCCTGTCAGGATAGCTGATTATTGAGAAGGATAGCTTTAATCAAACATAATTGCAGTTAATTTTTCTCTCCTGCTCTCGTTTGCCAGCATCTAATGCCATAGACTCGTTGATAATCCATTAAGTTACAATTAAACAGGCTGCTTTGTTTCTGATAGTCAGAACAACACCACAAAGTTCTGCAGCCATTTAAGAGTGCTGTTTAGTAATAATTGCTTCCACACTCACAAAGGAGCAATTTACACAATACCCATGTAGAATTTAAACAGCACATAATGTAATGGATATTACACTTGAGTCTAACACTACAATTAAAATGATTTTCATCAGATAAGGAAAGAGCTCTTGCTAATCAACTTCATAAAAGTAAAAATAAATGAACCAATTCATAGTTCAAACATGCATCAATTGAAGTGGCTGTGAAAATGACACGGAAAGACCAAACCTTTAGCTATTTGAATTAATGTTATTTATATCATTAGCATGGTTCATACACAAGGCATAAGCCAGTTAGTGCATCAAGGAATTATGGGATAGTATTTGTGTAAACAGTGGGCTGCAAAGGTATATGAGCTAATCTTTGCATCTCTTGATATGTAGCAGATGCATTCAGCACTTATTAACCTTCAATAAGAAGTCTACTTGGTACATATTTGAATTTCACATTTGATTGCCATTTCTAACCTCAATTTAAAATATTTCCCATATTTGACGTTAATAGTGAACATTATAAATTTGATATTAATCAATATTATGTTAATCTTGAGTGAATTGAACTCAGAAAATGGAAACTCCCAACTGGTACATTGGAAGCAACGATTGAATTTATTGAAAGTTAGAATGGAGATTGCCAAATAGATTATATTAGCCAATAAACAAAATAGAGAAAGTAAGAGACTGCACGTTACCCCTATCCACGGTCCCATATTGGTGGGCGTCTTTGTTTTGCAGGGGTAGCAGATCAGCTTGAACTGGAGTCTACTGTCAAGCCAGGGAGAAGTAGAAGTAAATAAAGCCTATATTTCAAGCTTGATTTACTCTAAACCCTACTGTGAAAGATTATGACTCTTTAGGGAAATAAACACAGGGTCAGAGAATTAGTGTACATAATGGTCATTTTGATAATGGGCTAACCGATGGAACCTTAAACATACTGTACACAATTAGGCATAATGCACTAATGACAACACGGGATTTTTATCACCTCTCTGTAATCAGCAAATCTGTGTTTGGCAGTAATAAAGAGTTTATTGGTGCTGAAGTCAAAAGATTTTCTGTCACACAAAAAGAATTTTTTTCCCGTTGCTTTCATCGCAAACACAGACATCCTTTACATGCCAGTGGCTTGAAATACAAATTCCTGCAGCCTGTCAGATATCACCTATGAATTTCCTGTTCCAAGGGTAAGAGAGCAAGTGACTAGTCATACCTTTTGACTTCCTGATGTCTTGCACAGCCAATACCCCTAAGAGACCAGCACCTTATGCCCAAGCTGTCTTACTACATTCATGCCTGACAGTTTAAGATCAAAAAAGTTACAGGCATGCTAGGCGCTGACTCAACATAGGTTACAATTCAGAGGACAATTTATTACTTCCACAAGTTAATTGTGTCATTATTAAAGCAGGTCAAAACAGAGGAATATCTGGACGGAGTTTGCACAGGATTCCCTAAATATGAAATAATTAGTGTGTTTTGGTACAGCTAGTTTGTATGTTAGGCTTGAAGTAAGCACCAACTGCAGAAAGGCAATGACATGGCATAATAGTTGTCAATGTATCTGTACAGAGACCTGATTCATGTATTTATAAGCGAATTAACTGTGCACTGTGTTATACAATATCATTTAAACACCTTGAGAGTGAACGATGCACTCTCTGATCAAATTTCAGGGGTGAACAATATTTATCAAAGATGCTTCGAGAGGCTAATGAAATATTTTAAATTGTAGAAAAGATCCAGTTATGTTGTTATATGTAAAAATATGGCAGTTAAAGGGGAGGAACATTTGCTGATGAACTGTCTTCATCCAGTCCCTCACAGATGACATTTGTTCAGAAGATTAGCCAGGTTGTAATGTGCAGCATAATTGCCCTGTGTGTACGTCCCTGAAGTGAAACCTAATTGCTTGACAGGCCCATAACTTTGCTGTATGCTCTCACCTTGTTAGGTCCTATTCTGATGTAGTTAAAATGAAACATGGCCACAGGTGTGTATAATTTACCTGGGTATTGACTTTGCCTGGTTTAATTGCAGGGTACTTGTTAGTAAAAATTGGTGGGTGGAATATCAAGTGACTTATGTTGATGGCAGATGTGCATGGAAGGGAAACTGTGAGCGATATATTAATGAATAATAAAAGGTATATTACAAAGGCAGCAAATTATGTGAGCCACGCATACTAATGCAAGCTTTCCGTTCTTTAAGATGATCTTATTTATTCATCCATTGGTTAAAGCAGCCATTCTTCTCATGTATTTTTAATATGTGTTCTGTATTTAATTTTAGATTCTTCTTAAAGTTTTTCCTCAAGTGCAATCAGAACTGCTTGAAGAATGCAGGAAATCCGAGAGACATGCGCAGATTCCAGGTAAATAAAATCAAAATAAGTATACTTTTAGTGGCCTCTTATCTTATTTCTTTGGGGCTTTTTTTTCAGCTGGGGGTGGTGGTTGGGGACAGAAATATCTGTTGCTTAGTGTTAAATAGTTAGTTTACATACTTTTTACACACATTTATTTATTTATTTTCTCCCCTCTTTAGACCGCCCCATGCCATGCACTATTTCCTGACTGAAAGGTTGGACAAGTGACCTGCTCGCAGGGCTCTGGCAATGACTGTGTGTAATCAGCTATAAGAAGGTACAGGAGAGTGGCCCGGGTTAACACACCTGCCGATTTTCCTTACCTCCATTTAGTACCTTCCAAACAGCCCAGCAGAGACCAGTAACTCTGTGTGGAGAATCACAGACACAAACCCACATCCTGTAACTCTGCATCAGAGTATGTTCCTGCATGACATACAATGCTGTTCCTTTTGGACACCTCCTCATATAAAAAAAAATATTTGAAACAATTTGTTAGTTCTAAATTAGTAACAATTATTTACTAAACCCTTCAAGTGTTTAATAATCAAGCTGGTTCAATTTAAAATGCACATGATTCTTCCTGAAAAGTTTTCAATAATAAAAACAATGTATTAAATTCAGTTCAAATTACTTGTTCTTGTTTAAACAAATTCTAAATTCATTTGTCCAACTAATAATGCCCTTAATACAGATTCCTACTTAATAAATAGACATAACCTTAATCTTTAAGGTAAATTTATAACATTGAGTTCTTGGACAGTGTAGAAGAAAACAGGGAATCGCAATGCAACAGATTATTCACTTAAAGTCAGGAGAGCCAAAACAATGTAAGAACATTTTTTTTTGCAATCAGAATTTGGATTTCTGCCCAGATATTAAGTCTTGCCTTTATATAAACTCAAATGATCTCATTTTGCCAAATTTCATTTTGTGAGTGGGTATGTAGCTCATTGCCTTTCAGTTAGTCAAGATTTCCCAATGAATATTACTGCAGCAGATCTTTTTTTCTCCCCCTTACATAAACCTTACTTATTCATTTAACTATTTAGTTTTTTAGGGGGGAGGGGGTCTCTTTGTTGTTTTCTCTCAGAGCTATGGAATAGTTACAAAATAAGAGAACAGCTGCTTTGTACCTAACGCAAATTTCTACATTTCTTACAGGAAAAAGCAATTATTTAGAGAAAATGATGTTTGAATAAGCACATTATCATTTTTAACCACATTTCTGTTTTCATTTATCTTAATTGAGGACCAGTGTAATATATCCTAAAAAGCACTGTGGTTAACAGACCTAATGTGAAAATGAAAATTGTTTCCAGAGTAGAAAGGTTTAACTGCATTTTCAGTAGTCTACTAAATATGCCGGAGTCTACCGTATTTTCTTAATAACTAGTAGTAATCTGTGAATTGTGTTATCTGATTATAATTTTGAGAAACATGTCTGTGGTTAATGAAAAATTGAAGGCACCCACCTTGAAGAATAACCAACTATATTAGCTGAGAAGATTGGGCAGAAGGATTTTATTACAGGGGGGAAAATTCTCACTGCAAAAATATAGTAGCCTTTCCATTTTTCATGCATCTCAGATATGTGGCATTGGTGATATTGATCCATTGATGTGGTGCAGAAGGTCAAACCTAGAATGAGTGGAAATGTCCTCTTTGTCTCACTGATAACTAAAAGAAGCATCAGTCACCAGTGATCTTGTGGTCGACAGTGGAGGCACTAGTCACTAGAAGGACTTTCTTGGGTCTCTTCAGCTAATCTCCCTGCTTCTCAAAAGGTTTAACTGGATTTAATGCAGTGTCAAATCCCAGGCAACTCATTTTACTGATCTCACTGCCTCCACACTTTTCTTCAGGTGCACTGCAGGAGTGCGAAGGAAAGTTTTATTCCTTGCCTTATGCTCAACACTTTTCCTCAGTAAACAATCAACATAATGTGACATATCAGTAAGAGGTTGGGGTTCATTCTCTGGTATGACGTTCATACCTTGCATTCCAATCTTTTCACTGCTGTACGAGATCAATCGCTGTCTGAAACCAAATCTTTCTACATCACAACACAATGTAGAAGGGGGAAAAAATGATGCATTTCATTATGCTATTCGTGCTTTTAGTGACTACATATTCAGACAATGAATTTCATTTTGGGATAATGTTATTACTAAACATTTGTCTTATTATTTGAAGAGACACCAAACACTATTCAGTGTGGCCATATTGGCACATTGATGAGGTCAGGAGAAGTGTTATTTTATGTCCGAAGTAAATCCATGAATTATAAAGTATTTTTTTAAAAACCTTCCAAGAATCACAACTATATAAAAAACGTGCTTGTGCACATTGATTTACATAACTCCTGTCAGCAACAGCTCCATCCCATAATGCAATCATTATTTACTCTGCTAAGTTATTTACTCTGCCAGTGCTTATTCCATGCCAACCCCAGGTTCAGAAGTTTGACCCTGATACAATGTCCACGCTTTATTGCTTGAGAGCGCTGATTCAAAAATTTGGAGTTCATCTCATTTAGGTGGTTAGAACTGGATGTTCTTACCAGCACATCGCATGGCAATTCCACATTTACGGGCACGTTTTGACATGTAGTTTTAAAATGATATGTTATGGTAATTATAAAAATCTTTGTATTTCAGAGTTTATGATATCAATTATATACAAGTAAAACAGTTTGTAGAGGAGAAAAGAATCTTTCCACAAGGCTATTTATTGCAAATTTTAAGTCAATTCCAAAATAAATTTCACAAAAGTAGATTCCAACATTTAAAAGAGGGTTATGCATTTTGTGTGCTCTCCCTTCTATTACTGCTAAGAAGCAGCTGGAAGCCAGCGAAGTCTCTATCCATCATCTAGCCAATGGCCAGTCCCTGAACCTGGGTGCAGAATGAAACTCTTTCACTCAAAAGAGGAAATTCCATTGACATACCAAGACCAATCACCATCAAAATGAACTTGAGGGAGGCTTATTTTACACTGATTGAAAACACTTTCACTATTCATATTCAACCCTTTCTTTTCAGATGCAAAAAGTTCATTATTAGTGATTAAATACAAGTGGAAAATTGACCTAGGATAATTTACCAAGAGAAAGCAGGAAAGCCTACTGATTTATTAAAGAGTTTGTGGTAATTTCAGAATCCCTGCCTCCTTTCATGTGAACTCATTCTCAAGTGAGGTAATTCTAATTAGATAAACTAGTTAATCAATATATCAATAGATCAATGAAAACAGCAACTATTTAAATGAGTAGCTTGAGGGGTGTTTTAGGGCCTGATAATGGTGAGTAGAATATTCCCATGAATTGCTTTCATTTGTTAACGTAATAGGCAGATTAAATTGTAATTAGTGTGGCAGGTTTTTAAGAGACACAATTATAAGAGAAAGCTTTTACAGAGCCTGCATGAATGACAGGTATTTATAGCGACTACATAAACTGTTCTTGAAAGGAGCATCTTTATTCTGGCACCACTCCACACTCTGAGCAAAGACAGTTTAATTTAACTGTAAAATAAGGCCCTTGTATTTCTTTTCAGCTCATTAAGGTGTCAGCACTTTTGCAGTCTTTTTTTTGCACAATACTGTAACTTTTCCTAACTGCTGCGTTCTTTATTTCCAGGTTGTTATATCGACAACAGTTAATGTTGATGGCCATGTGCTGGCTGTCTCAGACAACATGTTTGTACACAACAATTCTAAGCATGGAAGGCGAGCTCGTCGCCTTGACCCTTCAGAAGGTACGGCCCCTTCTTATCTGGAAAATGGTAGGCACACACATTTTACATTGTCTTATGATTTGCAGAAGCATTTTTTCCCATTAAATTTTACATTCCTATTCTTTCGGTAATACAGCCTTCAAGTTGTGTTTCCTATCAATACATTTTTTCATACCATTAGTCAATGAATATCCCCCAACTAGTTAGTTCAACACTGTCTTTCACTTTATCTTCCAATCTGTTTGCTTTCTCAGCCTTCTCTACTTCATTTTTCTTTTAATTGTCGCATTCTTTTCCAGTGAAACCATATCATCAGTTTTTTTGGAAGAGGTCACTTTATTTTGTTTTGCTATCAGCTTCCGCCTTTGTGTTTGCTCCTCTCTGGGATCTGCCTCACTCTGGTGAGCAACACAGAACTCCTTCACTGGCAGGTTGGATCTGTAACTTAGAGTGATGGTAAAAAAAAAGTACATGATCAAATCTGTAAAGAATTTACTGTTGAGGTCAGTTTCCTGTTGCTGGGCCCTCCTGCAATGGATGAAATCTCTGTGTTTTGCATATGAGAAAGAGAAAAAAATACGGTGCAAAACATTTTCTTCTCTTCCAACAGATTATATTTGACTGACATATTGTGTAATTTTGTTATGAAGTGTAAGAGAAACACAGAAAAACTTCAGGGCACAATGAATTTGAATCCAAAGAGTTTCTGAAATCTGCAAGGCTGAACTATATCTGAATCTCTGCGTGGTCCAGTCACAGTACATTTGCTGGGAACTGCAGTGTTACAGGAAGTTCATGATAGATTGGGGAAAAATGTACTTATCCAACTAACTTGATAAATGTTGTGGGCTTTTTGGGGGGGGGGAGGAGAAAAAATGTATTTAAAAAGAGCAGACAAATATCGAAAAACTTCCAAGCATAATAAAAAGATGAGTAATGTTTTCTGGAATGTCACCAAATGTTTCATTTCATGTGAGGCTGACGTTCAGTGTTCAAAAATTAATAAATAAATTCTCGCAACCACAACACCAAAATAAATATAAAGGCTTAGTGATGTTCAGTTTCACTCGGTCTTGTGATATCTCAAAGTCTGATGTGCAAAATCAAGGGTTTCCCAGAGAAATCAATTTGCCCACCTCAGTCTAAGCCATACAGACTACAAGACAATAGACAATAGACCAGAAGTAGACCATTCGGCCCTTTGAGCCTGCACCGCCATTCTGAGATCATGGCTGATCATCTACTATCAATGAGTCTGAGGTAGAATGAGCTGACCTCAACCAGGAGAGGGATGAGGACACTACTGCAGGTCAGCACATCTTTGGGGTTGAGAAAGTTTTAAAAATTAGTGGTTTTGCTGTGGTATTGTCCTTTCAAGTGATCTTTGCTCTGAGTGCATCTTTTCAGGCATGTGTAATTCTTAAGTGGCCAAATAAACTGCTAATGTACCCTGCTTGAGCCTAGAGAATTCAAAGTAAATTTATTATCAAAGTACGGATATGTCACTGCATACAACCCTGAGATTCATTTTCTTGTGGGCATTCAAGAAACACAATAGAATCAATGAAAGACTGTACCCAACGGGACGGATAAACAACCAATGTGTAAAAGGCAACAGATAAATAAATAATATAAATAAATACATAATTGAGAACATGAGATTAAGAGTCCTTGAAAGTAACTGCATAGGTTGTAGGAACATTTCAGTGATGAGGTGAGTGAAGTTATCCCTTTTGGTTCAAGAGCCTGATGGTTGAGGGATAATAACTGTTCCTGAACCTGGTGGTGTGGGTCCTGAGGTTCCTGTGTTTCCTATCTGATGGAGGCAGTGAGAAGAGAGCATGATGTGGGTGTTAAGGTTCTCTTTGAGGGATGCTGCTTTCCTGTGACAACACTCCAAATAGATATGTTCAGTAGTGGGGAGTGTGATGGACTGGGCCATATCCACTACTTTCTGGAGGATTTTCTGTTCAAGGGCATTGGTGATTCCGTACCAGCCTGTGATGCAGCTAGCCAATATGTCCTCCATCATACATCTATAAAAGTTTCTCAAAGTTTTAGATGACATACTGAATCTTTGCAAATTTCTAAGAAAGTAGAGGCAGTGCCTTCCTTTCTTCATAGTGGCACTTGTGTGCTGGATCCAGGACAGTTCTCCTGAAATGATAACACCGAGGAATTTAAAGCTGCTAACCCTCTCCACTTCTGATCCCTTGATGAGGCCTCGTTCATGGACCTTTGATTTTTTCCTTCTGGAATCAATAACCATCTCCTTGGTCTTGCTGACATTGAGTAAGAGGTTAGCCAGACTTTCAATCTCCTTCCCACATGCTGATTCGTCATCACCTTTGATTCGGTCAGCAGCAGCGATGTCATCAGTAAACTTAAATATGGCATTGGAGCTGTGCTTAGCCTTACAGTCGTACGTATCAAGTGAATAGAGCAGGGGGCTAAGCACATGGCTTTGTGGTGCACCCAAGTTGATGGTGATTGTGGAGGAGATGTTGCAAATCTGCACTGGCTAGGGTCTGCAGGTGAAGAAATTGTGGATCCAGTTGCATAAGGAGGTATTGAAGCTTATTGACTAGTTTTGAGGGGATGATAGTATTGAATGCCGAACTGTAATCAATGAAGAGCATCCTGATGTATGCATTGCATTGTCCAGATATTCCAGGGTTGAGTGAAGAGCCAAATTGGAGTGGATCCAATTCTCTTCTCAGACGGGAGTACATATGTTTCATCACCAACCTCTCAAAGCACTTCCTCACAGAGGATGTAAGTGCTCCTGGATGATAGTCATTGAGGCAGGTTGTCATGTTCTTCTTGGGCACTGGTACAATTGAAGCCTGCTTGAAGCAGTTGGGTACCTCAGATTGTTAAAGCGAGAGGTTAAAGATATCAGTGAGCACTCCAGCCAGTTGATCAGCACGGGGCTTTAGTTATTGGCCAGGTACTCCAACTGGGCCTGATGCTTTCCATGGGAGGAATGGTGTCAGAGAGCTTCCAGCCTAGCTATAACTTATGCCAGTGCTTAAGAAGATCACAGTTTGGAGTCCAAAGGCAAAGGGAAGAAAGTTTGTTTTAAAAAAAAATTAGGAACAGATAACTTACTGATGCATTAAAGTGAATTCATCCAGACTTTTTCTATCATGGTTTAAAGAACAGGCCTAAAGTAAATTCCTGCATCTATTATCAGTATTTTTTCAAAGCTTACTTTGAAACACAAATACATTAAATTATTTGCCTCAAAATTCATCTGCTGGTCGTACCAACCCTGCTGCATCAGTTTGTATCTAAAATTCTGCTGGGGCAGGATACAATACGTTGTCTTCACTGTGTAGTGTGTTTAACTAGAGATGAATTTCTAGGCAATTATATCTTATGACGTATTGTTTATCTGCTCTGTATCCACTGAAGTAGGTGCGTGTTTTGCCTAGCAACTGAATACTAATGAGACACTCAACTTAAAAAAAACTGAATTCTATACACATTCTTTTCCAGAGACTGAACCGGTTTCTTTTATATAGGTTTAAATAACTATGCAACTGCCCTGATCCTAGGTCATCTGATGAAATCACAACAGTAACTCTGCAAGTAAAGTAAAACCTTAACTATTGTAGAAAGTAAAATCTCCGTAACCGGATCTTGAAAAAATAATATAGGGAATCACTATCTTTTCCTAAGATAATGGTGTAGTGTGAATTTTAAAACATTTCATGATTCTTACTTACTGATTCTAGTCACACATTTCTTTATACAAATTTAAGTGGCCAATAATAAGCATAGATCTTGGAATTATAATTTAAATCTATCCAGTTAACTTCTAGGCCAATAAACTGCCAAATGAGGGAATCACTAAATTTCACCTCATACCAATCCCTGGGTGGTTTGCTAAACAAAAATTGAATGAATGACCCAATTTAAAGTAGGATATTCAGTTATAAAATGTAATTCCATACCTACACATGGCTGAATATTTTCTGCTTGAAGAAGGCTGTATGCTTTGAATTAGCAACACTTTTTTTTCAAAATCAGGAAGTGCTCTGTGAAAACTGCAGATACGTGCGTCTGAGTCCAGCTTCTCTTCGCTAACACCTCATTATCCAATCATCTAATATTCACCAGCAGTATATACACACTCACAGCCCGTTTCCAAGAGAACTAATTCCCCCTGCTGCTGGTGTTGTTGCCGCAGCTATGCAAGGCTGCCATTGACTTCTTCCGAGCTTGCATCTACAGTTGTTGAGTGGGGTGTGGTGGTGGCAGTGGTGAAGGGAGTGGGCGGCCAAACAATGAACGTACCTTCAAGCATTGTGGAGAATCAAATTTTAATCTTCTTTTGTCGCCGATTTTTGTAAATGACTCTACCTCAACTCAGTATTCAGCTTTTCAATTCCCAACCACCCCCCACCACCCTCACCCCCGCAGCAACCCCCCCTTCGCCCACAACCAATATGAGGCCTGCAGCACTCTAGTGATTTGCATGCCAAGTGCCTGTAATGCTGTTAGGTTTATGCAATAAAGACAACTCAATGCAGGCTGCAGGGTTTTACTGAGTTAAAGGAACAGATGGCCTTAGGAGAGGTAAAAGGTATAATCCTATCAGCTGGAGTATCAACCAGCCATCTGGACATCCCAAGCACAATTACAAGACATTTTAGTACGCAGAACAAAGAAATCTTCGCAAGGCAAGATTAGGCTTGTTTGAATGCTTTATTATTGTAAATTCAAAGAAAGGTGACAAATGCTGTTATAATTCTCCAGAGAAATAATTTATGGTAAGAAAAGTTGCGTAGGCGAAGGTTTCATTGGCAGATCCATAGGAAATTAGAAAGTATTAAACACCAAAAGTAATTTACATTTTTTTTCAAAAGTCACCGTCGTTGCATTTTAGGTTGTTTGTTAGTTTTAATATCAAACCTTGCTGCTCCATTGACAGGAATTAGCTGAGGCACTTCCGTAGCTGCGGAAGTAAATTTTGATATGACTATTTTGAAAACTCTCTGAAGAGAGCACAGATAAATTTAAGTAGATTTGGATGGCAATTTACTTGTAGAAAATTCTGACTTTTAAAAATTCAATGACTTAGTTCGTACAAGTCACTAGCACCCCTGCTCCTTCATGTGGCTTTGCACAATCACATGGAATGGCTGTTGCCACACCTGGTCTTGGCACAGGTGTGTACCGCTGTGCTGTGGAAATGAGGTGGTAATGGTGCAAGCACCTCCATTGGGTTTTACGTTCAGCTGGGGTGTTGAAAGTAATTGGAAAGCTGTAGATTTTGTAGGTAGAAGTACACAAAGCAAAATTTTGTTCCATTTTTTTTATTGTGCAGTGTGTTAAGGTAATTTTTGAGCGGAAAGCGATTTGTTTTTAAATAATTTGGAAGTCATCTGTATCATGGAGCTGCCAAATAGAAAATCTCCTCCACGATTCCTCAAACTGGGATAATCCAGAGACCACTTTAGCTGTGTTGAGTGACGATGGTCACGTTAATTTAAGCTTATTCTAAACCTAGCAACAACTAACAATTTGGGAATGGGTCTTTCCCCCACACATTCTACTCCCGGTAAGTTCATGGTTCAGGACAACTAGAAAAATAGAAGACTGTAAATGTGAAAATGGAGGGAAAACCTTTAGAAACTTTCTTATTAAAGTAATGCTCTGATAGAGAAAAGATGGAAAGAATATCCTGTGTGAAATTGGGTGTTTTCTGAAGAACATCTTAATTCCAGCTATAAAAAATAAGTTGTTTCTTTGACTTAGGGGGAATACATCTACCTAGTGGTCACATTATAGTAACATTTAAAGCATTTAAATAATATGTTATGTAGTAAGTACTGAAAACTCTGAAAATAGGAAGCCAATATGCATTGATAGTAAGTGTATAATTAAATGTAACAGTTATAATGAAAAGCTCATTTGCACATAACCAGAGATATGCATTAAGCCATGTCTGTTTTGGCTCGTGCTGAGAAGCAGCTTTTAACCTATCATGCACTGTAAAACGTGAAGTATAGTTTCAATGAATGCCTCAACTTTATCCAATGAACAGAAGGAAGGAAAAGCACAGATTTGCTGTTCTTCTGCTGCTGTCTTCATCTGCTCTTTCCAATTTCTATCATCTGCTTGAGTGCATTGTGCATGTATATCATTAGATCTCTAACACTGTCTGTGTAATTCATTTTGCCATGGTTCCTATTGAACACATGTTCCTTCTCTGTATGTGCATTGAAATGTATGCAAATACAGGCAGAAGGAAAATGGCTCAAGGCACAGGCGGAGCTAGACCCATGTTCTCTGCTGAGAAGCATTGCAAATTCCTCGGTGATGTGCGAGCTTGTCAGGCCACAGCTGCCAGACAGCAGCCTCTTGTGCACGCAGCAAATCCTATATTCTTTTCTTCTCTCACCTCCAAAGTAAATTTGTTTACTGTAATTTTTTGTGTGAATTATTTGCCATAATTGGCTGTGCTGATGAAGGTCACTCCCTTTGAGGAGACTTGTCAGTCTTTAGAGAGCTGATCCTTTTCAAACGATCTCTGTGCAATTAAGAAAAGCAAATGTCACTTGGAAGCCTTAGAAATGAAAATTTGTATGAACTTATTAGCATGAAGTCAACAGCAATAGTTAAGGGCAGGCTCTCAGTGTGTGCTCAGATCCTCTGTTGCAGAGGGAGATGCACGTGGAATCAGCAAATATAACCTCCACTAGTCCAACATAAAAGCAAATAAAGAAAGGTGGCATGTCTTAAGTATACTACACAACAATAGCTACTAGCTATTAACAATGGCTGCTTGAACTGATTAGCAGCAACCAAGTGGACAACTCATAAAACAAAATTTGATTTAAAATACAAATTGTTGTAATGAGTATCCACAGAGTACCATAACATTTCATTAATTATATTTTATATTTGTTAATAAATCAAAATAGCCTCTGAGCTATTAAATAATGTGAGAGGAGAACATAATAATGTTTGGTGTAGCCATGGTGGAGGATACCAAGCAGTTGACAACTGAATTTTAATGCTAAAATTTAGTAATCACGTCAGAAATAACAGACCCACTGTGCTTTTTTTTTATTGGAAATGATCACGACTTAACCAACTGTGAAAGCAGTTGCTTTAAAAATGTTTCAATGGTATTTAGGTTAATTTGAGGACAATCCACATGTGACACTTACAAGCCAACCCCTACAGGTAAAAATTGCAGCAGCAAGATTTGCTTGTCATAGGGAAAGTGTACATCTCAGTGTTTACTCCTTTGCATGAAAGTCAGCATACAAAAGACCATCAAAGCCGATGAAAAAGGTCTGTCAACACCATGTAAAGAAGGCCTGATCAAAGTAAAGAACAAAGCGATTCACTCGGAGGCAGTGCAGCCTTCAGCCTGAGCATTGCTGCAGTTCAGTGGTTGCTGTGAGCCGGGATTGACTGGTGCTAGCTGCTGCCTCCTGTGCTAAGTCTGCACCACTTGTAATAACTCATGCAAATGTGAGGACTCTAGAGACAAAGAGAGGTCAAGTAAATGGCTCAGGGATTCATGTCGACAAACAATATTAGATGTAAAATGTGTACCTTTGACAGAAGTATTAATATAGCACTTTTGATTTTTGGTGATGAAAAGTGAAAAGTAGTAATTACAGAATGACAGGGGAAAATGAAGTTTTGAACCAAAGGCAAAGTTCGCGGATGAAAAACCCAACCCAATTAGCTGCTTATGAGGAATCGAAATTCCGAGCGTTTGCTCTTCCATCTCCCTCAACAACCTTTTGATTGACTCTGCTTAGATCTGTAAAGCAAAGCAGATAAATTGACATGCCACATGCATGCAATGCTTAATCATTTGTAATAGCCATATTTGCCCTGACATATAATTTGCTACATCAAGCTATTTTTCTTGTGTGCAAGCAAACTGCTGCTTGGCCTTTGCAGTGTAAAACAGTTAATGGTTTGCTTTTGCTACATGGGCATGCTGAGATATGACTGTGCTTTTTTTTTGCTAAACTGCGGAGAGCAATCATTCACTTTGTGACTTTGCTTTGTAAGATTTGTCATTGCGGATGGGATCTTGCGACCACGGCGATAGTTTTCAAGCTTTTCTTTTCCCTTTGTGCACGCAGCTACTCCGTGTATAAAAGCTATCAGTCCCAGTGAGGGTTGGACCACCGGCGGAGCCACAGTCATCATCATCGGAGATAACTTCTTTGATGGTTTGCAAGTTGTATTCGGCACTATGCTGGTCTGGAGTGAGGTAAGCTTCCCTGATTTGGATAACAAAATGTTGTAATGTACTCTAGCGAGCTACTATAAAACTTTCTCAGCAAATTTCCAAGATGTATTTATATCAAGCAATTTATCTGACAAATTGTGTTAAATGCAGCTGATGTCAACTTACGCCATCTAGTGGATAATGTTGTTGTACCAGATCATTCAACACAATTGAATAATTAGCACTAGAAAATTACTAGGAGAGAACTTAGGGAGACATATGGAGACAATTTTCATGTGAATGATGCCTCATGGCTTTTCCTGCAAGCTAAAACCAAGGATCATTTACAAGAGATGTTGTCAAGCTACAGATCTCTGAACTGCATGTGAGAGAGGAGGGCAAATTTTCAGATGTGCGCCCAATTTGGATTAATTTTCATAATTACATTCAACTGGCAAACATCATTTCTATCTCTGTCATCTTAGCCTTAAGTCTGTTTACTGTATGATTCTTCTAGCTGATAACTCCCCACGCCATCAGAGTTCAAACCCCACCTCGACACATTCCTGGAGTGGTAGAAGTCACCCTGTCTTACAAATCAAAACAGTTCTGCAAAGGTGCTCCTGGGCGATTTGTCTACACTGGTGAGTTGGAATTTTAAAAAAAAGGGCTTGGAAGTCCTGCAAAGATTTAATGAGTGAGCAATGATGTAAAATTTTAAAGGTAGAAAGAAGGAAATAGAAACTTATACACCAGCAGGGAGAAAGGGGAGGTGAGGTCGTAGCCTGTCTGACCTGGAAGCTTCTGTCTGATTTGAAGTGCTCCTAAATTGATGGGGACAATGAGATAATCATTGAAAATTGCTTTCACCATTGAAAGCTGAGCCAAGTCCCACTGTATTTCACAATATGAAAATTATGTGAATTTAAGCAGAGGAGGGAGTGATTCTCCAGGGCAGCTGTTTTCTATCAGTGTCCCACCAAGCTTGCAGTCTGACTAGCCACTCTAGCATTTAACCTTCTCAGCATGAGGAGGGACATAGGGCAACAAGGCTGCAGGATAATAAAGCGAGAGCATGCAGCTTTAGAAAGTATAACTTAAAGACATTAGCAGCTTATCTACAGCCCTATTAAAGTGCCAAATCTCAGGGAATAGCTTGTGGAGGACACCATTAGTCACACATACTAAGAGGATTGTGCCGATTCTCATCAGGGACAGAACAAACATATCCTACTATATCTGTGCGGCTTTTTCTCCCCCTGCTCCTTGCAGTCATTATAAAGATACAATTACCATGGGAGACAGTAGCAGTTCAGTTGATTAGCACGGTGAATTAAAAGAATGAGTCACAAATGACATGTCCGGTTCTTCTGCACAAGTCCTTCTTATTCCCTGTACACCTCACCCCTCTTGTAGGAAGGTCAAAAATGAGAGAGAACTAACAATTTCAAGCAACTAGTACTTAGTGCCAGAATTAACAATCACACTTTGTGTAATTGCCATTTAATAGAAGATTACCATATAGACTGTAAAATACAATATAAATTGCCTTATGTTTAAAATTAAATTAACTATACGTTTTATTACATTCAGCAGTAAATTGGTCAAACTAACAAAAGGAGTTGATTTTTTAAAAAAATTCATACGTCTGTGTAGTGACTGTTTATTTATTCACAAATAATTTCTTAACCATTGGACACCTCTTTTCATGCAGATTGTGCCATGTTGTTTCTGATTGATTCCAGCTTTTTTCGTCAACATGAACATGACACTCTCCTGGGAATAAATCAGAAGCAGTGGAGTAATCTGACACCACAGAACATAAGCAAACTTTTGTACAAAGTCATATTTTCCCCCAAATCATGGTAGATTTTTATTAAAAGAAGGTACCAGTACTGCAACTTGAAAAGGGTTGTGCTGTATACCTGTCTTTATTTTTAATTAAATGAATTGGAGCTCTGGCCACAATTAATTTATTACTACAAATTATAATTGTCACACTCGTAATTGAAACAAGGTTTCGGTTAAATCTTTCTTGTAAAATTACATTTTAAGCTGAGAACACTTTAACAGTAAAGCGTTCTGCTCTGTAAGAAAGCAAGCTTTTTCTCTTAAATGTTGTCTTTTGAACAAAAGGAACTCGAGCAAATTAATGTTTGTTTTGCTTGAAGCATAGATCTGCTGCATGTCATGAATAAAGTTCTGTTAGATGTTAGCACTGACCTCTTCTACCCACAAGTTTTGTTGACCCACCCTCATTTTAGAAACTTCTTTTGCTCAATTATAGAAATTATCGCAAATTACTAGGAGTCAACGTGTCGTTTGCAGCAGACTGAAGCCAGTAACTAAACACAGATACTGGCAGCCAATCGTAAACATGTTCTGAGCAGATACAGAAAAGCTTGAATGCTGAATACATTGGAACCAGTCCCAAGCCTTTTAATAATTCGCTAGTCTCCTGCATAAATGATCATTTCAGCACAAAGGCTTACATTCAATTTCAGGTTTATAAAATCATTACTCTCCAGTGATCTTTCACACTTCGTTTTCTCTGATGGAGCATTTTTGCAAAGAATTGGGTTGAACTCAACTTAAGAGGGACTTGGCACATTCACAAAATCCCACTTCTGGTCACTAAATTGCCCGGCTACAATTTGGACAATTTTTTTTTTCAGATCACCATTTACCCTCATTTTCTTGGCAAGCTTCCTGAATCCCCCAGTTCTAAAGGCACCGCACTAAGTATATTTTCTGTGCAGCATATATGAAGTGCTTCCCAAGTGTTTATTCAAATGCCGTTCAGTTCAGCCAAGTCTCAACAACAAATGCAAAGTTAAGTGCATATCTTGCACTTTTCTGAAAGGTGACAAAGAAATTGTAGAGATGAGTAAATATACTATTCGAAGCTAAAACCAGATTTATGATGTTGTTGCAATACGTTCTTTGTGTTGGCAGTGGAATGATAGAACTGTGTGAAAATAACTATATGATAGCGTTAGCAGTTAGTGTAACGCTATTACTGTGCCAATGACCTAGGTTCAATTCCTTCTGTGTTCTGTAAGAAGTTTGTACGTTCTTCCCGTGACCCTGTGGTTTTCTCAGGGTGCTCTGGCTTCCTTCCATATTCCAAAGACATACTGGTTAGTAGGTTAATTGGTCGCAGGGGTTGTAATTGGGTTGTGCAGGTTTGTTGGGCTGGAGATGGCCTGTTACCGTGCAGCATCTCAAAATAAAAATAAAATATATTGTTTTCAGGAGTCCGCCTACACCTTCTCTCACCCTTATTTTTGCTAACAAATCAATTTATGAGTTAACTATTGAATTTT
Organism: Hypanus sabinus; assembly: GCF_030144855.1. Classification (NCBI taxonomy): domain Eukaryota; kingdom Metazoa; phylum Chordata; class Chondrichthyes; order Myliobatiformes; family Dasyatidae; genus Hypanus; species Hypanus sabinus. The sequence continues at coordinate 47,324,826 of NC_082727.1, forward strand.
CAAAAGCACAGCAGATTGCATGAAATAGTTACTGTTTCATCAAGAGTTACATATCATACCTTAGAAATCCTGCTTTCAGCTTACTCTCAAAGGTAACATTCATGTAGGGGCATTGTTTCTTTCACCTTCCTTGTCTTGTCACATCTTTTGTCACTGTAAAACAGTTTCTTTCACGTCTGATACCTGTATTGGTTATCCATTGATCAGGCCTGTTCTGGGGGTACCAGCTGTCAGCAAGCCCTGCAAAAAATCAAAGCAGGACAGATATGCTCGTCTTCCTGCCAATACATTTCTCTCTAACAAGTCCCTTAAAGCTGATCAGGCAATTTTAAAAGGCTCTCACAGCTGATACTTTAAAACCTGCTTATTGGTTTTTTGGAAACATATCGTGGTTGTTTTTTAAAAATCTAAAAATATCCCTATTGACAGGCAAGATGGGAAGACAAAACATCCCCAAAAGGGTAATTGTTAATGATGACATTTGAGGACGGAAGGGGTTTTGAGGCCATAATACTGCTTCATATTACTCTGTTACATTTGTTTGAATGGAAAACAGTAAAAAGGGCATACTTTTTGTTTGCTGTTATGCAAGTTGACTATTTGTCCTAATCAGTGACACATATTTACTAGAATTGCATTAAATGAACGATCCTTCACATAGAACTCGCACGTTTAGAGCTGCTTCATTCATCATCTGAAAATTGAGACCTGGTAAACTTTTCCCTTCCTCTGGTGAGATGGTAGACATGCATCAAAATGTTAAAAAATGATTGGTGAGAGGGAACTGTCACCCATTTATCAAGGAAAAGGAACATTATTTGCTAATTTCCAAACCCGGGCGGTGACAGGGTGCTTCGTCTTTAGACCCATGGTGACCAACTTGGCCTTTTTGTTATTAGTACAAGTCAAGCGCTTTTTGGCTGCTGCTAACAAGACACATTTGTCTATCATCACAGGGTGCTTTATTTTTTTCCCAGGCAACTGTGACCAAACCTTGTTCTCTGTGTCATGATTGGCCCTCTTCAACCACGTTGTGGTAATGTTGGGCGGCAGAGGAACTGATAAATCACAAAGTTTTCTCGTCAAGGTGAAGGTATCGACTCAGCTGCACCAAAACTGACAAAATGTAGCGGGGAGAAGACAGCAATTCATCATCAAAAAGGACAAAAGGGTCATTCTGGTTTCACTCAATAAATGCTGATTTTTTTACATTTTGAATTGGTTGATTTGTTTTTGCCTACTTTTGCTTAAACTAAAAAAAAGATCCTAGTAGCTATTTGTTTTTGTAACATAAATGCAATTTTACTGCAAAGGAATTAATCCCATTTCTTAGATCAAAATATCAATCTTTCTATATATAATAAAAGACATAAGGATCTTAATGTAAACTAAAATATAAATTATCTTCATGAGACCACATTTTCAATTAATTGTAAAACCATCTAAGAGTCCTTAAGTTTTATGCTTTCTCTTTATTTAATTCAGCATTTTTAATAAAATATTATACCTAAAGTAAACTAATTAACATGATAAGATTTTTTGTAAGATTAGTTGACTCAATTTTGATAACCGGGAGGAAATAAATGTCTGGAGTATTTCCTTCTCAGTCACGGGGGAGGTGATTGAGAGTTGATAACATTTTTTTGGAAAAGAGCTTAAAATGCTGTTACTTAGAAAGAGAAAAAAATCACTTTAGTGTGATGGCTTCAATTTCCAACTGATGAAAATTTCCATTGTGCAAACTGTCTTAAGAAATTAGAATGAACTGTTGTGTGCTCTTCAAGTGCCTGGCTCCAAGAAGCCATAAACTTATCCAAATGCCAGAATTCTTACATCTGTCCCTTTAACTAAGGACATATTGTACTCTCTAATCCCAGTCCAACTGATACAGCAATTCCTCATAGTATTCTTTAACCCCAGGGCTGGGTTTGGTAGCTGTAGTTTTAGTATAACTATAAAAGCTAAAATCAAAGGCATTCTTCAAGGTATGTAAACAGAATTGTTTGAATGCAATCCAATAGTTGTCAGCAGGGGCATTTTTTATACAGAAGACAATGAGATGTCCCTTCTCTGTGGCTAGTGTCACATATCAGTACTATTATTTACTGTCAGGTACTCTCGAGTGGGAAGACAATCCCTCTGTGATAGGCCCAGTTAGACTGCCTATATGAATGCCTGGGGACAATGTCAGGGTTATAGAAAAGGTAGTTCCCGTCTTCCAATTATAAGCTAACATGGCAGTTTTCCCACTGTCAGTGTGTGCACTTTGAGGAAAATTCCTTGCCATTATCTGATCGAATGTAATTATTAAGTGACCTGTGAATTCAGTGTCTGTAATTGGAACAAGTGGCTGCAATTGAGCATGTACTTTTTCCCTTTGCAATTTATGGCAAATCAGCCAGTACTGCAGAACAACTGCTGGTTAGTGTTTGAAACATCTGGGAATCCTGATGAGCAAAACCATTGCAGGGCTGTTAGAAAGAAAGAGCTCACCAGAATCCTTTCTCCCCCCTTTTTTTTTTGATGTTTTTTAACAAATACCTGAACATGTGGGCTGTAGTAGGGGGAAAGGATATTAGCACTGCTCCAACAGGCAAGGCTGCTTCTAGATGAATGATGCAGTCAACCCACCATGGCTTTGTGCTTCCTATGCATTTCACAATGCTTGGCTCACCCTGCCAAGTTCTGTGATTGAAATTCATTGCCAAATTTATTGAGAAATTAATGAGAAAAGCTGCAAAGTATTGACTTTGAGAGGAAAACACAACTCATCTTGAATGAGGAGAAAAATGCAGCAATAATTTAGCTCCTATTGATTTTGCCCTGTCCATGTATTGATCTTCATTTTACAATATTAATTTGCACCTGCGATCAGCTGCAGAGGGAACCAATTTCATTTCTTCTCTCTGTTAATGTGCAAAGTGTTAGGTGTTTTCAGAAGTAGTCTATACAGTAGATGACTTCAGATGTTTTTTTCCGCTCTCCCCCAGCTTAAGAACTCTATATAAACACAAAACATTATCAGTTTGTTGAAACAAAAAATGTGGCTCAAGCTGATCTCGAATTTATACCTCCCTTCAGCCCCACAGGCAGTGTTTCATCTGTATGAGGAACAATCAGTGCCCAGAAATTCCAGCTCTGTCCTCATCATCATGCCCGCATCGGTTCAAAGTTCATGAAATTTCTATGAGCATTGATCCCCTCCCATTGATTTTTTTTTCGCAGGAGATCTTTGAAATTTTAATTTCCGAGCATCTGAATTTCTCATACATGAAATGGAGTTGCTGGAGACGGTTCGGTTGATGATAAAGTGGGGAACTTAGCACCATTTCGAAGCCCAAAGAAAACTAGGCTTTTGTGGACCTTGTGCAATGTTTTAAGCTTGAATGATTTAAAAAAAAATGCAGCTCTGAAACGGTGGTAAAATATTCAGCGGGGAACTAAATATTGGTTTTGTTTTATAGGCCTAGCTTTAAAAGAACTAACCTTTTTTGAGCATTCCTCTGAAAGCCAAGCACTATGGTAAAACAGCAGGACTTAGACATATCCCTCAGCTGCACAATCATCTGTTCACAGCAGTCTTTATCACCTGGTCAAGTTCACCTAGTTATTCATCAGTAGGACATTTAATAACCTCAAGGTGATATAATTGCTATTGGCATTTTTCCCCTTGGATTCAGGTGGTTAATGTGTAAACCACTTGTCAGCAAATAGCAGTTTGTCACTGAAATCACTACCACCCTCTAGAGGAATATATCTGTATTGAGCAATTTAATTTTACTTTATTTAATTTTTACACATTACAACCTGTTCTTTCATAAAGGTTGAAGCCTAATGTCTAGGCTGGAAGTGAGTGTGCCTCTGCGTCAAGTTTAGTACTTTTAGTGACAGTTGAGTTTTAATTGCAGGGTCTATCGTGTCTGTTAGAAAAGAGCTGCAGATGTTCTTATTATGTAGTTATGCTGCTAATGTGAAAAACTGCCTCATTATAAGGGTCTGTTTGTAGCAAGAAGATGACTGCATTATGACAAATGCGTGATTGGGAAGTTACAGGAAGATGATAATTATTGAAATGAAACTGGAACTCATTTAAAAGCTTAAACTAGCAGCTGGTATGGAGTAAATGAATGTCTTCCTGTTTTTATTATTGCAGTCAGGTTTTCTGTCAGATGGAAAATTTAAGCCAAATCAGACCAGCCCATTTTGTCCTTTTGTAGTGTGACAGCAGAAACAATGGACTGTTGGTGTTAAAAGAAGCTTCCTGCATGTGTTTTTCTTTTGCTGCATGTTTTAATGAAACTATATTTAAACAACCCTGTGAATTTGGGTGCAATTACTTCAGCGGTACTTAACCATGCATCAAGCTGATTGACTGGCTAACATGTCCTACAGGTCTCAGTTGTATTGTACCAGTCAAGATGCTGCCATCACAATTAGGGGGATTGTCACGCTGAGG